>NC_057795.1:454175567-454219476 GCF_018294505.1 Triticum aestivum | reverse complement strand
AATGAGGGGAATTTTATGATCACCCAAACGGCGGGGTGGCAGGGTGGATGGCTCCGTGAACACATCCTTGTACTCTTGCAGGACCATGGCTACCTCTGGAGGAAGTGGGTCAGGGGTTGGAACAGTATCAGCCATGGAGCATAGTTCTTTCTCTTGGTGCACGCGCTTGATCTGCACTGCTTGCTGAATTGCCCCTCAGCGCAGCAGCCCTTTCAATTTGCCTGCCGAGACGGGTTTAAGATGTTGGATTGTGTCCTGAATGCCTCGCAAGGATATGCGTCACCCTTCGTGAGTGAACTTCATCCACTTTTTGTGCCAATGAACCCACATAGGGCTGTGCTGCTTGAGCCAATCCGCGCCAATGATGATATCATAACAGCCGAGGGGGAGCACTTTCATGTCTTGGCAGAAGGTATGGCCTTGAGTCCACCATGAGAGCTGGTTCACCATTTGAGAGCTCATCAATGTCCCTCCTCCTTCAATTACATATGAGGCTGGCTTCGTTTGTTGCACTGGAAGTTGTAACTCATCGACTATCGCCGCATCCACAAACGAGCAATTGGCGCCAGAGTCCACCAAAATTAGCACCTCTCGACTACCAATTCAACCATGGAGACGCATGGTGCGTCTCTTGACTTGCGGAGTTGAGCCACTGTCACCGGCCAAAAGCATTACCTCCTCATCTGAGCTGGAATCTGATAGATGCTGAGGATCGGGAGGGTCATCTAACTGCAAAATCTCCAGTAACTCTTCCATGACATGAATGGGCACCTTATCAGGACATTTGTGGCCGCGTGCCCACGGATCACCACAAGTGAAGCAGAGATTCTCCGACTTGCGGTAGGCACGCAGTGCTTCCAGCTTTTCAAACCACTTCCACGAGTCCTCCGAAGCGGAAACCCCTTTGTTCTTCTCTGTTGATGATTTGTTGTAACAGCGCGAGCCATGCTTCATAGCTGACAGAGATTTGTCATGTTCCACCTCGACTTCCTGCAACAAGGCCAAACAACTAGCAGTATCCACACTTTCAGGACGGTGTAAAACAACAGCAGAACGAATGTCGGGACGGAGCCCTGCAATGTAGCGCTCTACAAAGAGCACCTCATGTGTATGTGGACCAGCTAACAAAATCTGATGATGAAGAGTGTCAAATTTGGTAGTGTACTCAGCTACAGATCCTATCTGACTCAATAATAACAACTGACGCATATAAAACTGATGCTTATCCTTGCCCCATTTTTCTGCTACTGCTGCACGCAATTCATCCCAATGTTGGAGGGGTTTGCGTTTTTGGGCCATTTTGAGCCAAAGTGCAGCGTTACCGATCACGTTCAGAGAGGCAAATTTAACTTTCATATGGTCTGAGACACCATAGATGTCAAAATACAACTCGCAATTGTCGAGCCATACTTGATAGTCCTCCCCATCAAACTTGGGGAAGTCCATCTTCGGTGTACTACCGAAGGAGCAGCGACCTGACTGCGCCGGTCGACGGTCACCATGGACAGTCTCTGAATCAAACCCCGTGCGGGTGTTTGGGAACATACCATGAGCCGGAGGCAGCTGGGGGAATGGATGATCCCCAAAAGCTGGCCCCCGTGGAGTTGGATGCACGCCGTGCCCTTGGGGCCGATCCGTGCCCGTTGTGCGCACCTCCACCGTAGGAGGCGGCGCCGAAGAGGAGGCCGGATCTGGAGGTATCGTGGGACGCGGTGTAGAAGACTCCAGCGCGTGGAGGCGAGTGGACGCATCCTCGGCATGGAGCTGCAGAAGCGACGCCGAGGAGTTGAGGGTGCGGGTCGTCTCGTCCATCGTCCGCATCTAGGTTGTGATGCCCTTGAGCTGCTCCGCGATCTCGTCGAGGTTGGTGGTGGTCTCCACGTTGTGCTGCTCGATTGACCCCATCACCGCCGAGAGCTGCGCCTGAACGACCGTGGGCTGCCGATGCTTGGGCGCCAGATCGACGCCCGGATCAGGCGCTCCTGCCGAAGGATGGGGATTACGGCGGTGGAGCGAATCCACCACCAACCGCGATCGGACTGACGGACCGAGCCGGAACCGGGGAGGATCGATGACAACTGATACCAATTGTTATGCCCTCACTAGGATTTTGGCCCTCCTTTGATTACAATTCTGGATACAGGAGGAAGGATTGGGGAAGAAGGAAAGGGAAATTCAGTAAGTGCTAATTCTCGACCCCCTCCTCTTGCCCGTGCTCCACCTACTTATTTCTCCCCCTTGCTGCTGGTCACCGTCTGCTGGGCTTGCTGGGCCCGCCAGGCTCGATCGAGCTGGCGACTGAGTCCTGAGGCCTTGGGCCTTCTCCCTGGGTTGGGCCACCACATGACAATGACTCATATTGTGCGGATGCTGCAACCGATGAGAATGATTGTATAAATAAATGATTGATAAGTAAATTAAGGTGAAAATGACGCAAAAAGGTAAGTAAATCAAGGTAACTGATTAGCGTATGGGAAGGTGCGGAAAATATGTGTGGTGGGGCTAAAAACGGATGGATGAAAAAAATCGGTGAAGGGACGTCGTGAGAAGAAGGAGAACCGGTCGATGAAGTGTTTTGCTGGAAGGAAAAGGAACACTACTCTTTTCTAAGTAGTATATAGAGTTTTATGTAATTTTGTGATATTACATATCAAGGAGATCTCAGATATTTATGATTTCTCATAACGCCAAAAGCACCCATTTGAATTTGGAAGTTTTGGTGGGCAATCTTCAAATCATTTAGGAAATAAAAGAGCACACATTTACAGTTGGTATGGTTAAGTAGACGTTGTGTTAACTATCGGATATACAGGAATGCTTTTCACAAAAAAAAAGGTTATATAGGAATGCGTGGATGGATCTATGCATAGGCCAAACAGTTTCGTCGGTTATAAATTGCATAACAAACGGTCATGTAATCCAACACCATAGAACAAATGGACACATATATGCTTTATCAGGAACAAATCCGTAATTGGACACGCGTTCGGTGAACGGTGCATGGGGTCCTCAGGTGCACGTATAACATTTGAAACGAATAGAGGAGGGTGGGTAGGCCACAGAAAGCACGTGTGATGTGTGGCTCATTTCCTGCTAGGGTACTCAAGGGTGACATAAGCCTTGTACAATGGAAAGTGTTTAGAGGAGGTGCTTAGAGAAATAAATCGGGCTTTTTTTAAGCACCGGTGCTTATTTGTACCGGATAGATGCTTAATTAAGCGTTTCTTCTGTAGAAATAGGCACCGGTGCTTCAGAAAAACCCGATTTATTTTTCTAAGCATCTCTCTAAGCACCTTCCATTGTACAGGCCTAAGGGAGGTTGAGTGTCACTGTTCTACTGGTGGTCATGTGTTTGAAGTAATCCATTTTTTTTTCTTATACTAGGAAATGTCATATTTTGTCTCTCGTGAACTAGTGCTTGAGTGTATATTTTGACTGTCAAATTTGAATCTCTCGTAGGTTGTCCTTTAATAAGAACCTTTACACGAAGAAGATCGCAATTACATGTGATATCCGTCCCGCATAGGTTAGGCACAAGTATGGTTCCCGCCACCACCCACCCCCACTGTCGTACTTCAAGTCTGACAGTAGAATGGGGGGTAGGTATGGAGAGGCAAGATCCTAGCTATGGAGCAGTTGTGAACACAAGAATGTACGAGTTCAGGCCCTTCTCGGAGGAAGTAACAGCCCTACGTCTCGGAGCCCAGAGGCAGTCGACTGGATTATATGTGTATGGGTTACAGGGGTGCGAACCCTTTACACTGAGGAGGGGGGTGGCTTATATAGTGTCCGCCAGACCCCTCCGGCCCTCAGTAATGCAGGGTTTAAAGTACATTAAGTCTAGGCGTTACTGGTAACGCCTTACATAAAGTGTCCTAAATGCCATAAAAACTACTTGATTACAGACCGTTTGGATGCAGAGTGCCTCTTGATCTCCTGGTGGTCGAGTGCATCTTCATGGTCGAGTCCTTCGAGTACGTCGAGTGAGGTCCCTCTTGGTCGACTGGAAGGCAGTTTCTTCTAAGGGTATCCTTGGGTAGAGCACTTAGATCAGGCTTATGACCCTACCCTAGGTACATGACTTCATCATTAGTCCCCGAATGGATCGAGGTTTGAGTGAGGAAGGAGTTGCTAATATTTCCGACCTGCTTTTGTGTTCTGGATATGCATTGTCTTGGACCAATAATCTCTTCGTTGATAACAGCAACTTTTCTTCAGTCACCTTGATCCATTCTTTTCTCTTGTCGAGTGAACTTTTGAACTTAGTAATTTCTGAGCGACGGATCGCAGGAAATCTCTCATCTGACAGATCGATCTGCTGTTAGCGGATTTTGTGGGATCCGAATTTTGGGGGAAGCGCGCGAAGCGGGGCGGACCGCGGCGCTCGGATTGGATAGGGCATAGACGCCTCGATTCCCGCGCCACCTTTTTCGCCACGTATCGCGTACGCGCGACTGTTGCGGGATGTGATTGGATGGCCTGGGCCCACTTGTCATTCACTCGGAAGTGCTATTATAAAAGTGCCCGACGAGGGTTTTTGAACAGTATCTCTCCATTCTTCCCCCTGCCCTCTCCGCCTCCACCCACTGCGCCCACTCTCGCCCGCGCCCAATCGCTCCTCGTACGCTTCGCCGGCAACAATGGTGAAGGAGAAGACAGCGGTGCTGGAGCGCGCGAAGAAGGCGACGGCGACGGGGAAGGCGAAAGGGAGAGCGACCAGTCGGGGCGGGTCTTCGTCCAGGTCCTGCCTGCCGCAAGGCTGGGTCCAAGGGGATTGGATCCGGTCGACCATCACCGAGAAGGATCTCACTGATATGGCCAACGATGGTTTAATCCCCCACGGAGCGACGAGGCTCCCGGGGAACGAGTGGCAACCACAGTCGGAAGAGGGTGAGTGTGTTCTTCTGGCTACCCACGTCGACCGTGGGTTCTCTCTGCCTCCGAGTGTTTTCTTCCGTGGTTTCTTGAATTTCTTTGGGGCGCAACTCCACCACTTCAATCCAAATTCTATCGCGTACCTTGCTGCCTTCGTGTCCATGTGTGAGAACTTCCTGGGTTGTCGACCGCACTGGGGTCTGTTCAAGTATATATTCACTTGTCGTTCTCAGACCGTAAAAAAGGCGAGTCCAGATGACGATAAGACCAAGGTTATTTGGATGTGTGGAGGTTTGGGGATTCAGATGAGGAACAAGAGCACCTTTCCGGCCATGACCCTTCCTGAGTCGGTCAGAGGATGGCAGTCGACTTGGTTCTACTGCCAAAATGAGTCGACGTCGGGGCAGTCGAGTGGTCTCCCTCCGTTCTCTATGAACCGGGCGCAGAAGCCCTCTTCTCTGAAGGTGCTCCCTGAGGAGAAAGCCCAAGTGAAGATGTTGATGGAGCGCGTAGTCCAGTTAGTTCGGGAAGGAGTGACGGGTATGGATCTTCTGGAGGTCTTTCTTAGGCGACGCATCCAACCTCTTCAGTACCGAGGCCATTGCATGTGGCTGTACTGTGGAACTGAGGATGAGACTCGGATCCATCCAGAGGCAGTCGACGATGCCACACTAGAGAGGTGGATGGCCGCGGTCACTGGGAACAAGGACAACCCTCGAGGAGCCAGGAGGATTCCGCCACTCGACCATTCTAGCACTCCAGACAAGGTATGCCCACCTTATTTCCAATTGTATTCTTGCCATACTTGTTCTGCTTTTGCTAAAAAATGGTCGATTGATCCCTATCTTGTTGTCTGTTAGACCTTCACCGAACTATACTTGATGCCGAATGGAGCACAGACGCCTACTGAAGAGGAGGAAGCAAGTGGGGGCGAAAGCCAGGAGGAGTGGGACTCGGACGCTGCTGACGATGATGATGATGATGACTCCGATGGGGAGGAAGAAGAGGAGGAGGAGGAGGAGGAAACCGCACCGCCTCGCACGGAAAGACGATCGAAGCTCATTCATGACCCTGCGACTGAACATGGCAAGGGGGTCGCGACTGTCGCGCAGTCGACCAAGCGCCCTCGGACCACTTCTCCGGCGCCGACTGAGAAGGCTCCGAAGCAATCTCGAACGGCGCCGTCGAAACCGGCGAAGGTCTTGCCAAAGATGAAGGTGTCGATTCCCACCATATCAGGGTAAAAATGCTATCTGAGTCTTCTTGCTCTACACGAGCTTATCTTTGGTCGACTCATGAGTTAACCGACTGATTATTGGAATTGCAGTGCTGCTACTTCTGATACCTCGGCCAGGGCTGACGATCATGAGATGGAAGATGCTGCAACCTCAAAACCTGGTACCACTCTCTTAATTCCGTTTTTTAGTCGATTGGCTCTTGGTCTCTAATTCTGATTCTTTTCTGTAGCTCCATCCAATGTCGTTATCGCCCTTCCTGACGACGACGATGATGAGGAACCGCTGAAGCACAGGAGGGACAGGAAAGCGTCTGCTGGCAGGGTGACTCAAGACGTGCCAGCACCCGAGACACTGGTCGCAGAGGAGGAGAACACCACTCGGCACACCGTATCTTTCGCAGTGCCGTTGACGAGTGCTCACCCCGCGTCGTCGAGTGCCGCACAGCCTTCACTCTTCTCGACCCACTACGTCCCAGAGGACCAAGCCAGTGCTGCAAAAGAAGCGATACGCCAGGCGGGAGTTATGATGGAGCAGGTGAAGGCCATCTGGGAAGCTAGTCAGGCAGCCTATGACGCCAGTTCCGCCCTTCAAAGCAACGTTCAGGTCAGTCGGTCATCGCCTGTTCTGTTAGGATATGATCTCTGAAAACTCTTCTTTCTGAAATCCGTAGTAGCTCTACACCCACTGGATGTGTCGATTGAAATTCCGGTTTAGTGGGGGCACGCTGAGTGCACCCACTGGGTGTAGCCCCCAAGGCTATGGTGGACTGCTGGCAGTCGACCATAGGATTTATAAATTAAGTTCTTCCTTCATTAGACTAGGTCGAATGGATTTCCAGACCGGTGGGGGCACGCTGAGTGCACCCACTGGGTGTAGTCTCCGAGGCTATGGTCGACTGCTGGTAGTCGGCTACAGTCTGAAGAATATGTCCTGCTTTTTTTTTGCTGGTCGACTGGTCGACTCTTCCTTGATAGAACTAGTGGGGGCATGCTGAGTGCACCCACTGGGTGTAGTCCCCGAGACTACGGTCGAATGCTTGTATTCGGCTGTAGTCTTAGAAACGTATGATTTTTCCTTAGTCACTCGGAAGTGAACTGTTTTTGACATCTGTCGATTGATTCTTCGCAGAAATCCTGTGACCTTGCGGCTCGTTACACCGAGCTGGAGAACAAGCATATCCAGCTCGAACTTGATCTGAAGCTGGTCCAGGAGAATCTGGCGAAGGCGAAGGAAGAAGCTAAAGGTATGTTTGGTGAGGCTTCCGACGACTGCCTTTGCCCCTTATTTGGTTCAAATTCTGACCTTGCTGCAACTTTGCAGGCAAAGTGAAGGAGGCCCAGAAGAAGAAAGACCTTGAGTTGGCTGAGATGCAGAGAACAGCTTTAGAGAAGACCAAACTTGCAGACGAGAAGTTGACTTCAGTCACCAGGCTTGAAGAAGAGAACACCAATCTGAAAGCTGCTCTCGCTATTGCCAACAAGGAGGTTAGTTGACTAAAAGATGACAAAGTTGCTCTGAATGACAAGGCCAGTCAGTTGGTTGGGAAGAAGAATGATCTGGAGGCCTATCTGAGCGGACTCGCCAAAAAGTTGTTCCTCATGCTCGAAGGTAATCCTTTGTGCCAAACAATCATTTTTACAGTGATCTTTCCATTCGACCATTGCCTTGACTCGGCGATTGTACTTGCAGAATTTTGCCAAAACTTTGAAGAGGAGACTAGTCGATTGGAACCAAACCTGGACCCCATCAACTCTCCGGTGAATGATGAAGTCGCCATGAACGTGTTCCGGCTCGAGTCTCGCGTTGCTGCTGTCACTGACTATCTTGCAAGGCTGAAGGTCGCCACTTCTCGCATCGACACTACGCTCTGGCCCGGGGAGACGCTCCAAAATGACCTCGAGTCTCTGATGACTCGACTAAACGTAGTCCCTGGTCGAGTGCAGGAGTGGAAGAAATCTTCGGCCAGGTGCGGCGCGGATGTTGCTCTATCTCTGGTCCGCGTTCACTGCAAGGATGCACGGGAGGACAAGCTGGTGGCTCTCAGGGTGGCCAACACCAAGAAGCACGATTTCAGATCTTTCATGGAGACCTTCATTGCCGCTGCCACTCGGATTGCAGATGGAATTGATCTGGACGAGTTTGTGGCACCTTCCAGCCCTCCACAGGAGGGGTAAAAAACTTCTGAGCTCGATACTTTAAATTTGCCTCGGTATGCCGAGTGAGTTTTGTAACCGATAAACCTTAACAGGCTTAGCGCCTGAGCACTTTCGGTTCCGTTAGGTATTTATCCGAACTTGGATTCGACGTTCGAATATGCTTGCATTTGGCTTGAGATGTCTTTTGCTGGTTAAAGCGAGATGCTCATTGCAGTCGACTTGTTCCCCAATTTGCTTAGGCGGGCACTGGACTGCGGCTAAGCCTCCGAGTGGGAGGCATGCTCTCCACTCGGTAGGATTTTTATATCTTAGGCGAGCACTAGGCTGCAGCTAAGCCCCCGAGTGGGAGGTCTGCTCTTCACTCGGTAGGATTTTTATATCTTAGGCGAGCACTGGGCTGCAGCTAAGCCCCCGAGTGGGAGGTCTGCTCTCCACTCGGTAGGATTTTTATATCTTAGGCGAGCACTGGGCTGCAGCTAAGCCGCTGAGTGGGAGGTCTGCTCTCCACTCGGTAGGATTTTTATAACTTAGGCGAGCACTAGGCTGCAGCTAAGCCCCCGAGTGGGAGGTCTGCTCTCCACTCGGTAGGATTTTTATAACTTAGGCGAGCACTGGGCTGCAGCTAAGCCCCCGAGTGGGAGGTCTGCTCTCCACTCGGTAGGATTTTTATAACTTAGGCGAGCACTAGGCTGCAGCTAAGCCCCCGAGTGGGAGGTTTGCTCTCCACTCGATAGGATTTTCATAACTTAGGCAAGCACAGGGTTGCAGCTAAGCCCCCGAGTGGGAGGTCTGCTCTCTACTCGGTAGGATTTATATATTGTACTTGTGGTGTAGCTCGGAGGAGAAGGTCGCAGTCGACCTGCACCTCATCTTCCTTGCTACCGCGCATTGTACTTGTGGCGTAGCTCGGAGGAGAGGGTCGCAGTCGACCTGCACCTCGTCTTCCTTGCTACCGCACATTGTACTTGTGGTGTAGCTCGGAGGAGAGGGTCGCAGTCGACCTGCACCTCGTCTTCCTTGCTACTGCCCGTTGTATTCGAACTTAGGCGAGTACTTGGACTGCGGCTAAGCCTCCGAGTGGGAGTCTGGCTCACCACTCGGTAGGATTTTATTGAAACTTAGGCGAGTACTTGGACTGCAGCTAAGCCCCCCGAGTGGGAGTCTGGCTCACCACTCGGTAGGATTTTATTGGAACTTAGGCGAGTACTTAGACTGCAGCTAAGCCTCCGAGTGGGAGTCTGGCTCACCACTCGGTAGGATTTTACTGAAACTTAGGCGAAACGGATTCGCAGCTAAGCCCCCGAGTGGGAGGCTGGCTCACCACTCGGTAAGGATTTTTTTTATAAACTTAGGCGAAACGGATTCGCAGCTAAGTCACCCACTGGGTGGGAAATTTTTACTGAACAAATAAAAGTGACAAAAATCATTGGGGAAATTATGACACTATTATCTTGCAAAATATGGACTACAGAAGTACTTTTATTACAACTCATCCGAGTGAAATCTTAAGTGTAAAATGGGCGGAGTATCTCCGCGTTCCAAGCTCGGGGCTCGTCGATATTGTGCTTGACATTGTAGAGACGATACGCTCCGTTGTGGAGAACCTTGGTGACGATGAAGGGTCCTTCCCAAGAAGGGGCAAGCTTGTGTTATTTCTGCTGATCCACTCGGAGAACCAAATCTCCTTCCTGGAAGGCTCGACTCTTCACGTTTCTGGCGTGGAAGCGACGCAAATCTTGTTGGTAGATGGTCGATCGGATCAGAGCCATCTCCCTTTCTTCCTCTAAAAGGTCGACTGCGTCCTGCCGCGCTTGTTCCGCTTCAGCTTCGTTATAAAGCTCAACTCGAGGAGCATTGTGGAGAAGATCACTCGGCAAGACTGCTTCAGCTCCATAGACCAAGAAGAATGGAGTTCTTCCGGTCGACCGATTAGGCGTGGTCCGCAGACCCCAAAGCACTGAGGGAAGTTCGTCGACCCATGCTCCAGCCGCATGCTTGAGATTACGCATCAGTCGGGGTTTCAATCCTTTGAGGATCAAGCCATTGGCTCGCTCTGCTTGCCCATTCGACTGTGGATGGGCAACCGAAGCGTAGTCGACTCGTGTGCCTTGAGATGTGCAGAACTCTCTGAATTCCTCCGAGTCGAAGTTTGATCCATTGTCTGTGATGATGCTGTGCGGGACTCCATATCTGAATATTAGTTCTCTGATGAAGCTAACCGCAGTACCGGCGTCAAGGTTCTTGATGGGTTTAGCCTCGATCCACTTGGTGAACTTGTCGACTGCCACCAGTACATGCGTGAAACCGCTTCGACCTGTTCGCAAGGGGCCCACCATGTCCAACCCCCATACTGCGAAGGGCCAGACGAGTGGTATGGTCTTCAGAGCTGACGCAGGCTTGTGTGACATGTTGGAGTAAAACTGACATCCCTTGCATTTGTCCACTATCTCCTTTGCCATTTCATTCGCCCTTGGCCAGTAAAATCCGGCTCGGTATGCTTTGGCCACGATGGTCCGAGAGGACGCATGATGACCACAGGTCCCCGAGTGGATATCATCAAGGATTATTCGACCTTCTTCTGGCGTTATGCACTTCTGACCAACTCCAGTCACGCTCTCTCTGTATAGCTGTCCCTCGATCACAGTAAAGGCTTTGGATCGGCGGACGATCTGTCGAGCCTCTTCTTCGTCCTCTGGGAGCTCTTTCCTTAGGATATACGCGATATATGGAACTGTCCACTCGGGAGTGATCACTAAAACCTCCATGACCAAGTCGACCACCGCTGGAACTTCAACTTCAGTCGGATCTGTGGCACTCTTGGGCTGCGGAGCTTCTTCAGTAAAAGGATCTTCTTTGACTGATGGAGTATGGATATGCTCTAGGAACACACCACTGGGAATGGTTTCTCTCTTGGAACCTATCTTCGCCAAATCATCAGCCGCTTGATTTTTCTGTCGGGGTATATGATGGAGCTCTAACCCCTCAAACTTCTTTTCCAGCCTCCTCACTGCATTGCAGTATCCAGTCATAGCTGGGCTTCTAATGTCCCACTCCTTCATCACTTGGTTGACCACTAAATCTGAGTCGCCATAAACCATAAGGCGACGGACGCCGAGTGAGATGGCCATGCGCAACCCATACAAGAGGGCCTCGTACTCTGCCTCATTGTTGGAGGAGTCAAAGTGGATCTGGAGCACATATCTGAGCTTATCTCCTCTGGGGGAAACTAGGACAACCCCAGCACCGGAACCATTCAACATCTTAGAGCCATCAAAGAACATGGTCCAATGCTCCGAGTGAACTTCAGTCGGCTGCTGTTGTCCAATCCACTCAGCAAGGAAATCTGCTATTGCTTGGGACTTAATGGCTTTCTTTGCCTCAAATTTGATATCAAGGGGAAGGAGTTCAATCGCCCATTTAGCCACTCGACCAGTTGCATCTCTGTTGTGCAGAATCTCTGACAATGGTGCGTTGCTGACGACTGTAATGTCATGATCAGAGAAATAATGGGCAACCTTCTTCATGGTCATGTAGATCCCATATACGAGCTTCTGATGATGAGGATATCTTTGCTTCGATGGGGTCAAAACTTCAGAGAGATAATATACTGGGCGTTGAACTTTGAAGGTTTTCCCTTCTTCTTCCCGCTCGACCGTAAGTACTGTACTGACGACTTGTCCTGTGGCTGCAATATAAAGCAACAGAGGCTCTTTGCTGATTGGAGCAGCAAGCACCGGCTGGGTGGAGAGCAGAGTTTTTAACTCGGCAAACGCTGCATCAGCTTCTGGAGTCCACTCGAACCTGTCTGCCTTCTTCATCAGTCGGTAAAGGGGCAACGCCTTTTCACCGAGGCGAGAGATGAATCGACTTAACGCGGCCAAGCATCCAGTAAGCTTCTAGACATCGTGCACACGCACGGGGCGTTTCATTCGGAGTATGGTGCCAATTTTTTCTGGGTTAGCATCGATTCCCCGTTCGGAAACGAGAAAACCGAGTAACTTCCCGCCAGGTACTCCGAATGTGCACTTTGAAGGATTGAGCTTGATATCATACCTCCTGAGGTTGGCAAATGTTTCGGCGAGGTCAGTCAGCAGGTCGGAACCTTTTCGCGACTTGACCACGATATCATCCATATACGCTTCCACATTCCAACTGATTTGAGTGAGCAAACACTTCTGAATCATTCGCATAAACGTGGCTTCGGCATTCTTGAGGCCGAATGGCATGGTGATATAGCAGAAGCACCCGAATGGAGTGATGAAAGCTGTTTTTATCTCATCGGGTCCGTACAGACGGATCTGATGGTACCCGGAATAAGCGTCTAGAAAAGACAATCTCTCGCATCCCGCGGTCGAGTCAACAATTTGATCAATGTGAGGGAGAGGAAAATGATCTTTCGGGCAGGCCCGATTGATGTGCTTGAAATCAATGCACATTCTGAGTGAGTTGTCCTTCTTAGGAACCATGACGACATTGGCGAGCCACT
Organism: Triticum aestivum; assembly: GCF_018294505.1. NCBI lineage: Eukaryota > Viridiplantae > Streptophyta > Magnoliopsida > Poales > Poaceae > Triticum > Triticum aestivum. Next base: position 454,206,721 of record NC_057795.1, on the reverse strand, counting down.
CGAAGTGGTATATCTCTTGGATAAATCCTGCCGCCAATAGTCGAGCCACTTCTTCACCAATTGCTTTTCTCTTCTGGACGGCGGACCGTCGAAGATGTTCTTTTACTGGTTTTGCTGCTGAGTCGACTCTAAGGCGATGCTCAGCCAGTCCCCTGGGAACACCCGGCATGTCAGGAGGCTTCCATGCAAAGATGTCCCAGTTCTCACGGAGGAACTGGATGAGCGCTTCTTCCTATTTCGGGTCGAGTGTTGTAGAGATATGGGTCGGAGCTGCATTGGGGTCGGTCGGGTGAATGTGGACGGGCTTCGTCTCACCGGACGACTGAAATGCTGACTCTGTGGCAGGCTTCTTGGTTCGCAGCAAATCACTCGGATCTGCATTTTGCTTGTATCCCTCTAGCTCGACCGCTGTCACCTGGGAGTCGGCAATTTTCGAGCCTTTCTGGAAACACTCTTCTGCTTTTTTCCGATCACCAGTGATAGTGATCACGCCTTTGGGACCGGGCATCTTCAATTTGAGGTACACATAACATGGTCGAGCCATGAATCGTGCGTAAGCTGGTCTCCCCAAAATAGCGTGGTAAGCGCTCTGAAAGTCCACGACTTCAAACGTCAGCCTCTCTTTGTGGAAATGTTTCGAATCACCGAACACCACGTCCAGAGCTATTTGGCCGAGTGACTCGGCTTTCTTTCTGGGTATGACTCCATGAAAACTCATGTTACTGGTGCTCAGTCGGGACATCGGAATGCCCATACCCTTCAGTGTGTCTGCATATAACAAGTTCAGTCCGCTACCACCATCCATTAGCACCTTCGTCAGTCGAGTGCCTTCGACAATCGGGTCGACCACCAAAGCTTGCCTCCCAGGGGTGGCTATATGAGTCGAGTGATCAGACTGGTCGAATGTAATAGGTGTTTGGGACCATCTCAGATAGCTGGGTGTCGCCGAGGCGACCATGTTTACCTCACGGTTAATAACCTTCAGTCGGCTCTTGCTTTCCACATCCGCAAAGATCATCAGAGTGGAGTTAACATGAGGGTATCCTCCCTCACTGTCCTCCTTGTCTTCAGCTTTGTCCGACTCCTTTTCCTTGTCCTTGGGCTGTTTACTTTGGAACTGCTGGATCAGGAGCCTGCACTGGCGAGTGGTATGCTTCGGGTAGATGATATTACCCTCTTCGTCTTTCTTCGTGTGGATGTGACACAGCATATCCATCACGTCATTTCCTTCTTTATCCTTCACCCTCTTGGGGTTCCAGGATCCTTTGGGCTTTCCCTTGAACTTGCCCTGAGCCACGGCCAGAGCCTCCCCAGGAGCTGCTGGTTCGGCCTTCCGCTTCTGCTTCCAACTGGAGTTTCCCTTCTCCGACTGACTTGGTTTATACTTGCCGCTGCGGAGTCGGTCCTCCTCTTCACCATTGGCGTACTTGGTGGCAATTTCCATCATCCGACTCAGAGTCATATCTCCGGTCCGCCCAAACTTCAAACTTAACTCTCTGTTCTTGACACCACCCTTGAAGGTAAACCCGGGCATGGGCAGCCCGGCCCGACGACCCGGCCCGAGCCCGGCCCGAAAAACCCGGGCCGGGCTTGACACTCGGGCCGGGCTCGGGCTTTGTTTTGCAGCCCGAAAGGTAGTTCGGGCCGGGCTCGGGCTTCTCTTTTTCTCTTTTTCGGGCCAGGCTTTCGGGCTTCGGGCCGGGCTTGCACGTACACGTACTAAAAAACACCATTCGGGCCGGGCTTTCGGGCTTCGGGCTTGAGTTCGGGCCGGGCTCGGGCTTGAAATCAGGGAGTATTTCGGGCTTCGGGCCGGGCTCGGGCTTTTACAAGCCCGGCCCGAAACCCGGCCCGGCCTGACGTTTGCCCAGGTTTACTTGAAGGCACAGACGGCCTGATGATCAGACACGTTCTCCATGGTATGATGCAAAGTGATCCATCTCTGAATATACTCTCTCAAGGTCTCATTCGACTTCTGTACACAAACTTGCAGCTCTGTCAATCCAGCTGGTCGTTTGCAAGTTCCCTCAAATGTTCTGACGAACACTCGGGAAAGATCTTCCCAAGTGTAAATGCTGCTGGGAGCCAACTGATTCAACCATGCCCTGGCTGAACCCCCTAGCATAAGTGGCAAATGTTTCATGGCCACCTCATCATTACCGCCACCAATCTGAACAGCCACTCGGTAGTCTTCGAGCCAAGTTTCAGGCTTAGACTCTCCGGTGAACTTATTCACCCCAGTCGCCAACCTGAAGTTGGGGGGTATCACCGCGGCTCTGATTGCCCTGCTGAAACATTCCGGACCAGAAACATGCACTCGGCTGCTAGTGGGAGCGTCTCTGTCATGGTCACCCCGATGAGCCCTGTTCCGATCGACCAAGCCTTGCACGATGATAGACCGTGCGTCGAAGCCTGATTCCCGGGGGTCGACCGGAGCTCTTCGCCCCACGCTGAACTGACGCCTGTCATCTTGCTGCCGAGGAGCGAGAGACCCGCCTCTTGGAAGAGGAGCGGGCACTCGACGCCTATCCTCACGATCGTATCGGTCACCATATTGGTCCTGTCGATTCTCGCGTCCTTCACGCCGCGGAGGCGATCTGGGGCTGTGAGCTGACTGAACCGTATTTGCAGCGACGGATCGATTGTGAATTCTGTTGTGCGACTGCGACACGACTGAATTCTGATCTCCTGCTGCCCAGAGCAAATCTCTGATCTGCATCAGGCCTCTGCCAGCCTCCGACTGAGAGGGCTGAATTGACTCTGCTATTCGGGTTGCAGCTGCTAAATTTTGAATCGGGGTTCGATATACCTGAGTCGGCGGGAAGAGTTGACGTCGACTGGAGTCGGGTACTCGTTGCTGCGCGCGCTCGTCGAGTGCTCGCTGAAGGTTTTCCAGACGAGCGCGTTCAGCCAAGTTAGCCAAACGTTCCTCCTCCAAGGCGCGAGCCTCGGGGGTTTCTCTCGCGATGGGAGTATGCAAGGCATCCATGTTCCTGCGGCGAAGTTCTTCCCTCTGCAGGGAATTAAGTGGCTCGGGTTGGTACTCCTCGTGGATTTGAGCGGGGTCGCCTCCACCGTCTACCCCGTCCTCGCGGGGGAAACCGGGGGGACTGCGAGGCCCGTTGACCATCAAAACCTCTGCCGCTGGATCACTGCTATCACACTCGGATGCAGTCTCTACGGAGCCAGTCGACAGATCGAACAGGCCGTAGAGGGACTCGTCGGGCTCGATCGCCGCGACTTGAGTGGTGGCCATCTGGCGAGACACTGCGTGCCGCACCCACCGCTGGAGCCTCGACCGACCAGAACGCTTGTGCTGGCGGGAGACAGCGAGGGACGACGACAGAGGAGTCGACCGATATGGAGTCGACGGTTGCCGCAGCAGAACGCCGCGGACACATGCGCGAAAGTGCGTCGCCCCGCGGATGGGGAGTGCATCGATGTCGAGTGGAGCCTTCTGAAGCCAAGCGGAATCGTCGGCGATGAAGGTGAGAGCACCGAGACGGATCTCGTGGCCCTCGACCAAAACTCCACCAGCAACCATGATGAAAGTGATCGGAAGAAATGCAACTTCTCCAAAAATCGCTAAGACACCTGCCCCACGATGGGCGCCAACTGTCGTGGTTCTAAGTCTGACAGTAGAATGGGGGGTAGGTATGGAGAGGCAAGATCCTAGCTATGGAGCAGTTGTGAACACAAGAATGTACGAGTTCAGGCCCTTTTCGAAGGAAGCAACAACCCTACGTCTCGGAGCCTAGAGGCAGTCGACTGGATTATATGTGTATGGGTTACAGGGGTGCGAACCCTTTACACTGAGGAGGGGGGTGGCTTATATAGTGTCCGCCAGACCCCTCCGGCCCTCAGTAATGCAGGGTTTAAAGTACATTAAGTCTAGGCGTTACTGGTAACGCCTTACATAAAGTGTCCTAAATGCCATAAAGACTACTTGATTACAAACCGTTTGGATGCAGAGTGCCTCTTGATCTCCTGGTGGTCGAGTGTGTCTTCATGGTCGAGTCCTTCAAGTACGTCAAGTGAGGTCCCTCTTGGTCGACTGGAAGGCAGTTTCTTCTAAGGGTGTCCTTGGGTAGGGCACTTAGATCAGGCTTATGACCCTACCCTAGGTACATGACTTCATCACCCACCTCCCCACAAAGAGTAGAAGCATAGGCAACATGATTAGTTATGTGTTAGGTATGAGTATAATTTCTTGCTCATGGTTCCCGATTAGTAGTTAAATATATAATTAAATAAATGATATTTGTTCCACATAACATGTGAGCTGTCAAAGATCCATTAGATATATAATTGTAAACTCTAACTTCCCTAATCATAATATATGTTGCGTTGTTGTATTAAAAGAGTTATCATATTTCCCTTTTAAGACATTATTTGTACATTTAGTGAAGCCACGGCATGTGGATACACATCCTATCCTATATTTTTATGTAAGTGATCCCATTTTAATGTACATTATCAAATGCATGTAACCCTTTCACTTTTTACTTTCCATCGTATGCAAGCCCTCTGCATAATCAAGCACATGCAATCCCTCCCACATCATCAATTTTTATTTCATTTTTCAGCAACAAATAATTGAACTTCAATGTCCACTTTCTACCACATGCAAGTCTTCACATTATCAACACATGCAAGTCCTCCACATCATCGACTTCCTCTTTAGTTTTCAACAAAAAATGAACTTGAATGTCATAAGGCAATATAACATGCATACATCCTTCAATTACCTATATTTTTTTTGCTGTTCATATGGCAAGAATGTGGTGCAGTATTACTCATATATTTTAATTTTATTATTGATAATTTTATTGCTATAAGTTTCCGCAACAATGCATGGGTTATTATCTAATTGTATATGGGTGTGGTCGTATGGGCATGATCTTCTTTGCATGTGTATTTTCATGGTCGCGGTATGACGAGCACCATAATAGTCATAGACATCAGTATGACATTGTTCGACGTGTACAAAGCCCGACCTTATAGATTTTAGTCAGTATGGAATATCAGATAAGCAACAAAAAAAACAGAAAATGTAATATAAATCTTCCCTCTGATCATCTGAAGTTGAGGTTTTAGGTGAGACTAAAGACACATTTTTAAATTTTGACTACTAATATTTACAAAAGATGGACTAAATATTTCAAAATCAATGAAAAATGTGAAACATGCTTCCACAATATAAACAAAATCCGATTTTGTAAATATACTGTAATACAAACTAATAGGTTGTATTGAGACAATGTACTATATTATTCAAAATTTTGTTGTTTTGAGTCTCACGACCAAATCGTGTCAGCAGTAAAGGGACAAAAACATAATTTTGCTTTAATCAAATATGAGGGACTTTGTAGAAACTTATGCGTTGATCTGTCTAATTTATGTGTTTCCTCTAGTGCCTATTAAGAAATACAACCTATATGCTCGACTGTAATACAAACTAATAGGTTGTATTGAGAAAATGTACTATATTATTCAAACTTCTGTTGTTTTGAGTCCCACGACCAAATTGTGTCAGCAGTCAAAAACATAATTTTGCTTTAATCAAATCCTAGGGACTTTGTAGAAACTTGTGCGTTGATCTGTCTAATTTATGCGTTTCCTTTGGCAGATCATTCAGAAATAACTTATACTATAGTTGAGAAAAAACTTTGGAATCACAAAAAAATACTGAATCTAGGGCCTCATTGACTCACAGCACTCCGAAAACGCTGAAATGGAGAATGTAGGATTGTGACGACATATCCATTTACATCGTGCATGATTGAAATTGCCCAAATGATTGAATTTGCATCGTCAGAGAAACAAAGGATGATCCCAAGAAGTTCGAGTCAATTAAAAATTTCTTATGAAAAGTCTAGTACAAATGTACAATCATCAGGAAAAGTTTCTATGGGTATAATCCTACAAAAACAAAACAACCTCATAGAAAATAAATTCTAAATCCCTAAAAAGTATAAAAAATTCGAGTTCTCCATAATTACTATGAAAATCTTTTGATTCAAAGAGGCCATCATACATAATCGTATGATTACCTAGACTACTCACTACACTAATAACCTGTAGAAGCATCTTACCACTTTGTCACTGCTGGACCTTCTGATAAATTACGCGTCACTGGCATTTTACCGAAGCATCCCTCCACGACACGACCCCATTCAGTCTGCAGGAGAAAAATCTTACCAAAGTTTTCACTTTAGGTTTCAGACCCGATATTTCTAAAAAAAAGGGGTTTCAGACGCGATACAACCTCATACAATCCACAGGAGGAAAAATATAGTGCAACTAGGCAAATGATTGATCCCAAGTTTGCTGTTAAAATAAAATTCACATAGCGAAGACTACTCATTTTATTTTATTTTTTTTACACAAATTTTACTCCTACAATTACTCAAAAAAAGTATGGTTCAAGAACCGCAGCAACTTTACGATGACGGCGGGTGAGGACATGATATTGGCTGAAGCTCAAGGATGACTATTGACAAAATGATGAACATTACAACAAACATCAGACAAAAATACATCTGTAAGTGCATGCATAATTTGCTCATAAATACAAACGACCAACAATACCGCCCGTTTGTTGATCAGGGCACTGTTTAACTGCTGACGTCGGATGTCCGTGAAACTAAAAAAAAACTGTACCTAAGCACCTCCCAGTGTTCCCCCACAGTCGTGTTTCTCGGTGTGTATTTATCACAAGGGATGGATAGTCAAGCCTGTGAAGTTGGTAGCAAATGCCTGATGACTTAATTGGTGCTCGTGGTGACATCTAGTTAGACGAATCAGCGCCATAGTCGAGCATTTCTTTTATGTTTAGCTTGATTGAAGGTCCCATTGATGAGCATACATATGCCGTTTTCCAGTATATCCCCTTTGCACCAGATGGCTTGTTCCTCTCAATAGAGCGCTGGGAAGATATGGCAAAAGGTAAGTAAACATAAACTCTGAGAGTGACAACAAAAGAGATGTTTATAAGAGCAGATATCTTACAACAACTGCCATGAAGTTTGCAATAAGGTCTTCTTCAGGGAAGTTAACCTTGCCGAAAGGAATATGTGCAATCCCTGTCTTATCAACTCTGAATTCAACTTTACCTTTCTTGAACTCATCGATAGCCTGGAACCATTTGCACAATTAGCATAATCAAGCTCACCACTCTCCATTGACAGTATAAAAATTTAACTGCTACTCCCTCTGTAACTTAATATAAGATGTTTTTGACAATGTCATAGGCTCTAAAAACATCTTATAAAATGTTACATAGGTAGTACAAGATTGGGGCTGATTGGCTCAATTTTAAGTTGGTACAGCATAAACAGATCAAATAATACTCTCAACTATTAGGTCGTTCTCGATGCCAACACGACCTTCAAGGTAATCCATACCACTTCAACAACTAATTTATCTCATACTATGTTGCTGCCACAAATCATACAACTATACAGTATGGAAATATATTTAAGATGATGAATCTAGTGATACCAAATTCCTGTGACCAGTTTGCATTAGTTTTTATACATTGAAGGCCAAACCAAAAATAAAAATTGACTGGCACGAGTTCTAGAATGACTTATATTCACGATCAGCAAAAGTAAAGGGCAACTTCTGCATAGGAAAGCCTGCAGACAGGATACCACCAGAAGTTCAGCTGCAAACTTACTCCAGAGATGACTAGCAGAGAAAAAAAATTCACACGGCAGACCATAGCCAGATGGATGTCGCAATATCACAAAAAAAGAGAATTTATGAATACAATGTGTGATAAGATCATTTATCAGTGTCAACAACTTTTATCAAGATTGTACTGTATGTGTTGCTGCAGTCCTGTATAGCTGCAGTGTATCATGATAGTCTTGCAAGGATGAATATAGATTAACATTCAGGTATTCAAGAAGAAATGCTACCTATTTACTCCCTCCGTTCCTAAATCTTTGTCTTTCTAGTGATTTCAACAAGTGACTACATACGAAGCAAAATGAGTGAATCTACACTCTAAAATATGTCTACATACATCCGTATGTTGTTGTCCATTTGAAATATCTAGAAAGACAAATATTTGGGAACAGAGGGAGTACTATATAAATAAAAATGATGTGTTAGTCCTAATTATGCAATCCTAAGTGGTTTCAGGTACTCAAGGCTTTGAGACTAGGTGCTAAAATCCATCAACTCAAATGTCAGTAACAATGGTAGACTTGGTAGTCCTACCTTACAGTCAACTAACCCACTCTACCTTAAGTTGATTATTATGTTACTATACTTTCAACCTTACCAAGGCAACTCGCGGATTAAAAATTATTAGCATTTCACTGCCACAAACTGCCAAATCAACATCTTCTACTTTCCTCTCACGCTGCCTTGACTTTCCCTAGCACAACCAAACTACACATTCGAGTTGCACAATACATATCTCTATGTACGAGCCTTCAGCTACGGAAATATATGCAATTAGCCAAGGAAGCAACCTGTGAATATCTGGGTAATGAAGTTGGACGGGCAACTACCTACTTTTCACCCACTTTCACTGTCACAATACCCAGTCCAAACAAGATTGACATGATTGATGATTCACAAGCAATATTTACGGGAAACCAAATAAAGTCTCCACAGTACCTGAGTAATGTTTGGAGAAACAGTACCAGCTTTGGGGTTGGGCATCAATCCTCTTGGTCCTAGAATCTTACCCAAGCTGGCAACCTGAGAAAGGGAATGTTTGAGTAAAGGGAATGCAATACAACAAAAGGAAAAATACATTCCAATGGAATATCTTTGACCATCATCACAAATAAAAAGGCATCACTGTATTATTTCCTAGTAAAATCCGTTTCCGAGAAGTGTCCGACAAATTGCTTAGCTAAATATGCCCAACAACCTTGCATGTGGATAGGGAAGCTTCATCAAACAAGAAAGACTTCAAAGATGATCCGCACAAAGCTAGTTCCACTGCCATACCTTAGGCATCATATCAGGTGACGCAATCAATTTGTCAAACTCCATGAATCCTCCTTTTATTTGTTCAATCAAGTCATCTGAGCCAACAATATCAGCGCCTGCAGCCCTTGCCTCATCTATCTTCTCACCTGCAAGACATCAGAGAATCACTATATAAGGCAGCCGATTTTCTGAGCATAACCAGGTAAGAATAACATAGTATAACAAAAGACTGTGAAATGGAAGTTTACATTATTCAACAAGTCTATGCATCATAGCATCAAGAAAATGAATCCAAAGTGGTATGCCCAACATCCTACGTGTATGAACAGAACTAGGTACACCATGAACATAATGTGTACTGATTGAGAGCTTCTGCTGAGTTACCCCTAAGACACAATTTTGATCAACCCAATATGAGCATTCAATTATGATACATTTATGGCTTTTCAACTCCAAAAGAAGAGCAAGATAACTGTAAGCATAATATTTATCAATTGAATGAGACATGAACTGCAGATAGACAAGCCTATGTGGAATGCAAGTTCATCGGTTGTCACTACTTGAAACTAGTAACAGCCAACGGAGTTTGCTATGGCACACTCATTTTTACCATATCGACCACATTGTGCAGCAAAACATCATTGGTGCTTTATACAAAGAAGTATCATATTGACCAATTCAATTGAAGTCAGCGTGCTCTAAACTCGATCAAGCCCATGCATCATAACTCTGTTTAACACATGCATCATAGAGTGCAATTTGCATCGGATTGGGCGATAACCATGTCCAAACAACATGCAACCGGTGGTCACTCACCTTGGGTGAGAACTGCAATTTTCACGGTCTGTCCCGTCCCCTTGGGCAAATTGACCTGCGGTCACAAGCAAAAACACAAATCAAACAACGGAAGAGAGAGAGAACAACAGGAAGAAGAAATGAAACGGTACCGTGGCCCGGAGCTGCTGGTCATTGTACTTGGGGTCGAGGTTCATGCGGAAATGCGCCTCCGCGGACTCGACGAAGCGGGTGTTGGCGACCTGCTTCATGAGCGAGATGGCCATGGGCACGTCGTACTCCTTCTTGCTCTCCCTCAGCTTCTGTATCTCCAGGTATCTCTTGGACCTCGTCTGCACGCATTCGAGACCAACGTCACCCAGCCGTCCAAAACGAGACGCACACAGAAGATAAATGATGCGCGCGCGGGGTTCGGTGGCGTACGCGGTCGCGCTTGAGCGGGAGGGCGGCCTTGCCGGTGCGCGGGCGGGTGGGGGCCGTGAACGCGGGGCCGCGGCCACCGTAGCCGTCCTCGTAATCCTCGTCGACGTCGTCGAACTGTACGGGCGCCTCGTCCTCCTCCTCCTCTAGCACGGCGGCGCCCTGCGGGTCGGCGACGGCGGCCGCGGCGGGGCGGCGGAACGCGAGCAGGAGCCGCGGGTACGCGCGCAGCGAGGGCACGGAGGTGGGGAAGAGCGCGCCGGACGCGGCCGGCCCCGCGCACGAGGCGGAGGGCGGCGCGAGGAGGGAGGACGCGCAGGCCGCGGCTGTGGCCATGGCGGGGGTGGTGGGGGGAGGGAGGAGGAAGAGGAGATAAGAGCGGGTGGATGATTATATCCCGAGTGCGGGAGCGTGGAGTGTTATAACGAAGGAGGCGAACCGATGGGTCTCTCGGGTCGGGTGACACCGGATAGGGCTTCGTCGCTCGGACCGACCCGACGGAGGGAGGGAGGGGACGAACTCGGCGCCTGATTTGGCTCGGCCGAGACCCGTGCCGACGCCGAGGGGGGCGCGAAAAGTGTGCGGTGGACGCGGCGGGGGCTTCGTCGTGTGGGGGCGAGGCCGTGTGTGGCCGCGCTCCCTCCTCTCCTGTGATGACCAATTTTTCCTTTGAGGGTTGCCGTGGCCTGCACCCTGCAGTCGGCGGAAGCAAGCTACGTAGGCTCTCGCTCCTCTTGGAGCTGTGGGTTTCTGGCAGAGTGACCCTAAATGGTTTACTTCGGTCTTCTAGGACGTGTTTGATTGCGTGGGCTGCATTGCATTTTGCATGTGTTTTTTAAATGGGACTGACAAAAAAAAAACATATAAACCATCGTCTGCACATAGTTTGGTTACCCGCATACAAGTAGCTGCACGAGGAAACTAATTTTAACCCGCCGTTTGGTCGGCCGCATTACATTAGACGCACATATGATACGTTCTTTGGTTGCAACCTTCATAAGGTGTTGTCATCACTTCTCACTGGTGGTGACCTTACCACACACGATCTGAACAGTTTCACTCCTAACTACGAAACAAATTACGGTTTATTCTAGCTCTTGTTGTCACCCTGCCCTTGCTCTTCTTCTTTTTTCAGATCCTTATATGATCTCTGTTATCCCATATTGCTTGTGCCCACTCTATCATTTTGTTCTTTCAGGCTTCGTTGTCAAATGCTTCCACACCATGGTTGGAGCTGACAACATCGTCAGGCGTCACATCTTCCTCCTTATGCACCAGTTCATCACAACCCCATTGCAGGATCCGGTTATGCAGAATGCAACAAATAAGAGCAAGCTTCATCTGAGTGGAAAAAGTGTGAAATGGCTTCTGATGTAGGATTTTAACCTGTTTTTCAGAGCTCCAAAGGACTGATGACCCACAAGTATAGGGAATCTATCGTAGTCATTTCGATAAGTAAGAGGATCGAACCCAACAAGGAGCAGAAGGAAATGACAAGTGGTTTTTAGCAAGGTATTCTCTGCATGCACTGAAATTATTGATAACAGATAGTTTTGTGATAAGATAATTCGTAAAGGGTAAAAAGTAACAGAAGTAACTAAAGTGCAGCAAGGTGGACCAATCCTTTTTGTAGCAAAAGACAAGCCTGGATGAACTCTTATATAAAGCAAAGCGCTCCCGAGGACACATGAGAATTACTATCAAGCTAGTTTTCATCATGCTCATATGATTCGTGTTCGTCACTTTGATAATTTGAAATGTGGGTGGACCGGTGCTTGGGTGTTGTCCTTCTTGAACAAGCCTCCCACTTATGATTAACCCCTCTGGCAAGCATCCTCAACTTACGAAAGAAGAATTGAGATAAATCTAACCATAGCATGAAACATATGGATCCAAATCAGCCCCTTGTGAAGCAACACATAAACTAGGGTTTAAGCTTCTGTCACTCTAGCAACCCATCATCTACTTATTACTTCCCAATGCCTTCCCCTAGGCCCAATCATGGTGAAGTGTCATGTAGTCGACGTTCACATAACACCACTAGAGGAGAGAACATACATCTCATCAAAATATCGAACGAATGCCAAATTCACATGATTACTTATAACAAGACTTCTCCCATGTCCTCAGGAACAAACGTAACTACTCACAAAGCATATTCATGTTCATAATCAGAGGAGTATTAATTATCATTAAGGAGCTAAACATATGATCTTCCACCGAATAAACCAACTAGCATCAACTACAAGGAGTAATCAACACTACTAGCAACCCGCAGGTACCAATCTCAGGTTTTGAGATAAAGCTCGGATACAAGAGATGAACTAGTGTTTGAGAGGAGATGGTGATGGTGAAGATTTGATGGAGATTGACCCCCTCTCGATGAGAGGATCGTCGGTGATGACGATGGCTTTGATTTCCCCCTCCTGGAGGGAAGTTTCCCCGGCAGAACAGCTCCGCTGGAGCCCTAGATTGGTTCTGCCCAGGTTCCGCCTCGAAAACGGCGGTGCTTCATTCCAAAAACTTTCTTCTTATTTTTTCCAGGTCAAAACACACCATATAGCAGAAGATGGGCATCGGGGGCCTGCCAGGTGGCCCATAAGGCAGGGGGCGCGCCCAGGGGGTAGGGCGCGCCCTCCACCCTTGTGGATGGCAGGTGGCCCCCCTCTGGTGCTTTCTTCGCCCAATATTTTTTATTAATTCCAAAATGACTCTCCATGAAGTTTCATGACTTTTAGAGTTGTGCAGAAAGGTCTCTAATATTTGCTCCTTTTTCAGCCAGAATTCCAGCTGCCGGCATTCTCCCTCTTCATGTAAACCTTGTAAAATAAGAGTGAAAAGGCATAAGTATTGTGCTATAATGTGTAATAACAACCCATAATGCAATAAATATCAATATAAAAGCATGATCCAAAATGGACGTATCAACTCCCTCAAGCTTAGACCTCGCTTGTCCTCAAGCGAAAGACGAAATCTAAAAATATGTCCACATGTTTAGAGATAGAGGTGTCGATAAAATAAAATACGGACATGAGGGCATCATGATCATCTTTAGAACAACAACATATATTGTCATGTAATTTCTTATGCTAAAGTAACAATTCGTTCACAAAGTAAAGTATGAATCTGAAACTTTATTGAAAACTAACAAACAATGATCTCAGTCATTGAAGCAACTGCAATTTATCATAACATCGGAAAGAGTCAATATAAGAGCTTTTCAGTAAGTTCACATACTCAACTATCATTTAGTCTTTCACAATTGCTAACACTAACGTGATAGTTATGGGTTCAAAGCTTCAATCGGACACAGAGAAAGATAGGGGCTTATAGTTTCGCCTCCCAACCTTTTACCTCAAGGGCAATGCCAACAATAATACTTTATGATAACCTACATCCGAGTGGAGCAGAGGTTGCACCTCAACAATATATATGGATCTCTCCAACACATAGTGCTTGCCAAAGGGAAAAAATGTAAAAAGGAAAGGTGAAGATCACCATGACTCTTGTATAAGGGTAGAAGATAAAAGTAAAAGATAGACCCTTCGCAGAGGGAAGCAGAGGTTGTCATGCACTTTTATGGTTAGATGCACAAAATCTTAATGCAAAAAAACGTCACTTTATATTATCGCTTGTGATAAAGAACTTTATTATGCAGTCCGTCGCTTTTATTTCTTCCATATCAAAAGTTCGTATAAATCTTATTTTCTTCACACTAATAGATCATACATATTTAAAGAGCAATTTTTATTGCTTGCACCGATGACAACTTACTTGAAGGATCTTACTCAATCCATAGGTAGGTATGGTGGACTCTCATGGCAAAACTAGTTTAAGGGGTGTTTGGATGCACAAGTAGTATCTCTACTTGGTGCAAAGAATTTGGCTAACATGAGAGGGAAAAGCAAGCTCAACATGTTGGAGGATCCATGACAATATAACTTCTTTTTTGATATAAGAAAACATAACCCATAATGTTGTCCTCCTTGTCCAACATCAACTTTTTAGCATGTCATATTTTAATAAGTGCTCACAATTACAAAAGATCTCCAAGATAGTATATTTATATGTAAAACCTCTCTTTCTTTATTACTTCCTATTAATTGAAACAATGACCAAAACTATGTTTGTCAACTCTCAAAAATTTTGATTCATTATACTCTTCATATGTGAAGTCATTACTCTCCATAAGATCAATATACGATCTTTTTATTCTTTCTATTATTTTATTAAGATCATAGCAAGAAAGCAAATCCCTCAACTCAAAACTACTCTTTATTATATATTACTCATAGACTCTACTACATAGATAGAGATCAAAAAAAAACTCAAAGCTAGATCATACTAAAACTTTATTATACTAGATCAAAATATAACTAAAAGGATCAAACTAAGAAAAACGATAAAGGTAAAGGTGTGATGGTGATACGATATCGGGCCACCTCCCCCAAGCTTGGAAGTTGCCAAGGGGAGTGCCCATACCCATGTATTTATGTCTCTTTCTTCAGAGGTGATGACGATGGAGTTGTTGATGTAGTAGGCTTGTCATCCATCTTCCAAGGCATAGTCTCACCATCATAGTATGATGAACGAGTCTCTGGGATCCTCAAATCTGCAGCCAAACTCATCCTCTTAAATCAGTATTCATACTCACGGTTTTGGTTTTGCGGGTCATAGATCTGGGCTTGGAGATGCTCGATTTTCTCATGAAGCTTGAAGATGGCCTCCCTGATGTTCTTGGCATCCAACTTGTGATTGTTGGTGAACTCCGCGATCATCAAGTGATTGGCGTTGAGTCCATGTTCCACCATCCCTTGACACTTGAAAACTTGTTGCTCCATTGCTTCGAGTCTTGTCTCCATGCTCCTGGTCTTCTTAGGCCCCTCAACATCGCGGATGTGCAGCACCCCCTCACGCATCTTAATGGTTTGAGGGTGTTGCAGCACCTCCGCGAGGTAAGGGTTGATGACCTTCTCGAAAAATTTGTCCTTGGGGGTGCTTGGAGACATCATGATGATCTAGATCTGTCAGAAAAACAGCTCGAAACAAGAACAGAGGATTTTGTCATGGTACAGTGGTCAAAACCATCGGGAGATTATATAACGAATTTTTACCAAACCAAAGAAGTATTCTGCAAGAAAATGGAGTCCGGAGGGCACACGAGGTGGTAACAAGGCAGGGGGCGCGCCCAGTGGGTAGTGCGCGCTCTCCACCCTTGTGGTATCCTCGTGTCTCTTTCGGACTACTTTTAATTTTCCTAATTTTTTAAATATTCCAAAACAGAGAAAAATTGCTATTAGAACATTTTTGGAGTCAGTTTACTTACCGTACCACATACCTATTCCTTTTTGGAGTCTGAAACGTTCTGGAAAGTATCCCTTATGTACTCCTCCGGTGTTATGGTATTAATTATATTGATTTCAACATTTATGGGAGTACCTGAGATATAATGTTTGATTCTTTGACCGTTTACCACCTTCGGATTTGTGCCTTTGGTGTTGTTGATCTTGATGGCATCGGAATGATAGACCTCCTCGATAATGTAAGGACCTTCCCATTTAGAGAGAATCTTTCCTGCAAAAAACTTAAACGAGAGTTGTATAGCAAGACATGATTACCTACATTAAACTCACGCTTTTGTATCCTTTATCATGCCATCTTTTAAATTTTTCTTTAAATGACTTGGCATTCTCATAGGCTTGGGTCCTCCATTCATCAAGCGATCTTATGTCAAATAACCTCTTCTCACCGGCAAGTTTGAAATCATAGTTGATCTCTTTGATTGCCTAATAAGCTTTATGTTCTAGTTCTAGAGGTAAGTGACATGCTTTTCTATAAACCATTTTATATGGAGACATACCCATAGGGTTTTTATAAGCAGTTCTATAAGCCTATAATGCATCATCAAGTTTATTAGACCAATTCTTTCTAGATCTATTAACAGTCTTTTGCAAAATCAATTTAATCTCTCTATTGCTCAATTCTACTTGACCACTAGACTAAGGATGATACGGAGATGCAATTCTATGGTTAATATCATACTTAGCAAGCAATTTACGGAAAGCACCATGAATAAAATGTGAACCACCATCAGTCATTAAATATCTAGGGACTCCAAACCTCGGAAAAATAACTTCTTTAAGCATCTTAATAGAAGTGTTATGATCAACACTACTAGTTGGAATAGCTTCTACCCACTTAGTAACATAATCAACAACAAGTAAAATATGTGTATACCCATTGGAGGAAGGAAAATGTCCCATATAATCAAAGCCCCAAACATCAAATGGTTCAATAACGAGTGAATAATTCATAGGCATTTCCCGACCTCTACTAATATTGCCAATTCTCTGGCATTCATCACAAGACAAGACAAACTTACGAGCATCCTTGAAGAGAGTAGGCCAATAAAAACCGGATTGCAATACCTTGTGTGCAATTCTATCTCCAACATGGTGTCCTCCGTAAGCCTCGGAGTGGCACTTGCGTAGGATCTTTTCATGTTCATGCTCAGGTGCACAACGTCTAATAACACCATCTACTCCTTCTTTATAAAGGTGCAGGCCATCCCAAAAGTAATGTCTTAAATCATAGAAAAACTTTTTATTTTGCTGGTATGTGAAACTAGGTGGTACAAATTTAGCAACAATGTAATTAGCATAATCAGCATACCATGGGGTATTACGAGAAGCATTTATGACAGCTAATTGCCCATTAGGAAAACTATCATCAATAGGCAGTGGGTCATCAAGAACATTTTCTAACCTAGACAAGTTGTCTGCAATGGGGTTCTCAGCTCCATTTCTATCAATAATATACAAATCAAATTCTTGCAGCAAGAGAACCCATCTAATAAGTCTAGGTTTAGCATTTTTCTTTTTCATGAGATATTTAATAGCAACATGATCAGTGTGAACAGTTACTTTGGAATCAACAATATAAGATATGAACTTATCACAAGCAAAAACGAATGCTAAAAATTCTTTTTCAGTAGTAGCTTAATTTCTCTAGGCACTGTCTAGAGTTTTACTAGCATAATGATAACATCCAATTTCTTATCAACTCTTTGTCCTAGAACAACACCAACATCATAATCACTAGCATCACACATAATTTCAAAGGGTAAATTCCAATCAGGTAGCTGAACAATAGGAGCAGAAATCAAGGCTTCTTAAGTATTTCAAATGCTTCTACACAATCATCATAAAAAACAAAAGGAACATATTTTTGCAAGAGATTAGTGAGAGGCCTAGAAACTTTAGAGAAGTCTTTAATTAACCTCCTATAGAAATCAGCATGACCAAGGAAACTTCTTATACCTTTGATATCTTTAGGACACGACAGCTGTGCAATAGCATCTACTTTAGCTTTATCAACTTCAATACCTCTTTCAGAAATTTTATGCCCCAAGACAATACCTTCATTGACCATAAAGTGGCACTTCTCCCAATTCAAGACGAGATTAGTTTCTTTACATCTCTGCAAAACTCGGTCAAGGTTGCTTAAGCAATCATCAAAAGAAGTTCTGTAAATGGAGAAATCATCCATGAAAAGCTCAACAATCTTTTCACAAAAGTCAAAGAATATAGCAGTCATAATCTTTGAAAGGTAGCAGGTGCATTTCATAAACCAAAATGCATACATCTATAAACAAAAGTACCTAAAGGGCAAGTAAAAGTGGTCTTTTCCTGATCATCTTTTGACACATGTATTTGAGAGAAACCAGAATAACCATCTAGAAAGCAGAAATGTGTATGTTTGGATAGTCTTTCTAGCATTTGATCAATAAAAGGTAGAGGGTAATGATATTTTCTAGTAGCTTTGTTTAATTTGCGAAAATCAATTATCATTATATAACATGTAACAATTCTTTGTGGAATCAATTCATTCTTATCATTAGGAACAACAGTAATACCTCCCTTCTTAGGGACACAATGAACAAGACTTACCCATCTACTATCAGCAATAGGATAAATTATACCTGCCTCCAGAAGCTTTAATATTTTATTTTTTACCACTTCTTTCATCTTAGGATTTAACCATCGTTGATGATCAACAACTAGTTTAGCATCAGGCTTCAAATTAATTTTGTGCTGGCATAGAGTGGGACTAATGCCCTTAAGATCATCAAGAGTATATCCAATAGCGGCATGGTGCTTCTTCAGAGTTTTCAATAATTTCTTTTCCTCATGCTCTGAAAGGTTAGCACTGATAATAACAGGATATATCTTCTTTTCATCAAGATAAGCGTATTTCAAAGTATCAAGTAATTGTTTAAGCTCAAAGATGCGATCACCCTTGGGCGGAGGAGGATCCCTAAGGATTTCAACAGGCAAATTGTGTTTAAAAATAGGCCCTTGATTAAAGAATATTTCATCTAATTCCTTTCTTTCATTCATAAACATATCATTTTCATGATCTAGCAAATATTGTTCTAAAGGGTCAGTAGGTGGCATGGCAATAGAATCAAGACCAATAATTTCATCCTTACTAGGCAATTCTTTATCATGGGGTTGTCTACGAAATTTAGAGAAATTAAAATCATGAGACATATCCCCTAACCAACAGTAACCATATCTTTCTCACAGTCTATCTTAGCATTAATAGTATTGAAGAAAGGTCTACCAAATGTAATGGGACAAAAATCATCTTGTGAGGAACCAATAACAAGAAAATCAGTAGGGTATTTTATTTTCCCACGCAAGACTTCAACATCTCTAACAATCCCAATTGGCGAAATAGTGTCTCTATTGGCAAGCTTAATAGTAACATCAATATCTTCTATCTCAGCAGGTGCAAATATCATTCATAATTTCTTGGTATAAGGTATAAGGTATTGCACTCACACTAGCACCCACATCACATAAGCCATGATAACAATGATCTCCTATTTTAACAGAAACAATAGGCATGCCAACAACAGGTCCATGTCTATCTTTAGTATCGGAGCCAGAAAAGAGTGAGATCTATCGTAGTCCTTTCGATAAATAAGAGTGTTGAACCCAACGAGGAGCAGAAGGACATGACAAGTGGTTTTCAGCAGGTATTCTCTGCAAGCACTAAAATTTCGGTAATAGATAGTTTTGTGACAAGATAATTCGTGACGGTGTTTGGTTGCAACCTGCATAAGGTGTTGTCACCACTTCTCACTGGTGGTGACCTTACCACACACGATCTGAACAGTTTCACTCCTAACTATGAAACAAATTACGGTTTATCCTAGCTCTTGTTGTCACCACTTCTCTTGCTCTTCTTCTTCTTCTTCTTCTTCTTCTTCTTCAGATCCTTGTCTGATCTCTGTTATCCCATATTGCTTGTGCCCACTCTATCATTTTGTTCTTTCAGGCTTCATTGTCAAATGCCTCCACACCATGGTTGGAGCTGACAACATCGTCAGGCGTCACATCTTCCTCCTTATGCACCAGTTCATCACAACACCATTGCAGGATCCGGTTATGCAGAATGCAACAAATAAGAACAAGCTTCATCTGAGTGGAAAAAGTGTGAAATGGCTTCTGATGTAGGATCTTAACCTGTTTTTCAGAGCTCCAAAGGCCTGATGACCCACAAGTATAGGGGATCTATCTTAGTCCTTTCGATAAGTAAGAGTGTCGAACCCACCGAGGAGCAGAAGGAAATGAGAAGCGGTTTTCAGTAAGGTATTCTCTGCAAGCACTGAAGTTATCGGTAACAGATAGTGTTGTGATAAGATAATTCGTAAAAGGTAACAAGTAACAGAAGTAACTAAGGTGCAGCAAGGTGGCCTAATCCTTTTTATAGCAAAGGACAAGCCTGGACGAACTCTTATATAAAGCAAAGCGCTCCCAAGGACACATGGGAATTACTGTTGCTACCTCTTGAGCATGCGTTGGTTTTTCCCTTGAAGAGGAAAGGGTGATGCAGCAAAGTAGCGTAAGTATTTCCCTCAATTTTTGAGAACCAAGGTATCAATCCAGTAGGAGGCTCCATGCAAGTCCCTCGTACCTACACAAACAAACAAGAACCTCGCAACCAACGTGATAAAGGGGTTGTCAATCCCTTCACGGCCACTTGCGAAAGTGAGATCTAATAGAGATAATAAGATAAGATAAATATTTTTGGTATTTTTATGATATAGATTGACAAGTAAAGATTGCAAAATAAAGTAGATTGGAAACTTATATGATGGAAAATAGACCCGGGGGCCATAGGTTTCACTAGTGGCTTCTCTCACGATAGCATAAGTATTACGGTGGGTGAGCAAATTACTGTCGAGCAATTGATAGAAAACTGCATAGTTATGAGAATATTTAGGCATGATCATGTATATAGGTATCATGTCCGCAACAAGTAGACCGACTCCTGCCTGCATCTACTACTATTACTCCACACATCGACCGCTATCCAGTATGCATCTAGAGTATTAAGTTCATAAGAACAGAGTAACGCATTAAGCAAGATGACATGATGTAGATGGATAAACTCAAGCAATATGATATGAACACCCATCTTTTATCCTCGATGGCAACAATACAATATGTGCCTTTTTGCCCCTGCTGTCACTGGGAAAGGACACCGCAAGATTGAACCCAAAGCTAAGCACTTATCCCATTGCAAGAAAGATCAATCTAGTAGGCCAAACCAAACTGATAATTCGAAGAGACTTGCAAAGATAACCAATCATACATAAAAGAATTCAGAGGAGATTCAAATATTTCTCATAGATAAACTTGATCATAAACCCACAATTCATCGGATCTCGGCAAACACACCGCAAAAAGAGTTACATCCAATAGATCTCCAAGAAGATCGAGGAGAACATTGTATTGAGATTCAAAGAGAGAGAAGAAGCCATCTAGCTAATAACTATGGACCCGAAGGTCTGTGGTAAACTACTCACAACTCATCGGAGAGGCTATGGAATTGATGTAGAAGCCCTCCGTGATCGATTCCCCCTCCGGCGGAGCGCCGAAAAAGGCTCCAAGATGGGATCTCATGGGAACAGAAGGTTGCGGCGGTGGAAATAGGGTTTCGTGGTGCTCCTGGATGTTTTCGGGGTACGTAGATATATATAGGCGAAGGAGGTCGGTCAGGGGAGCCACGAGGGGCCCACGAGGCAGGGGCGCCCCCTAGGGCGCGCCCTAGGCCGCCTCGACTGCTTCTTGACGTCCACTCCAAGTCTCTTGGATTGCGTTTGTTCCAAAAAGATTGCTCCCGAAGGTTTCATTCATTTGGACTCCTTTGATATTCCTTTTTCTTCGAAACACTGAAATAGGCAAAAACAACAATTTGGGCTGGGCCTCCGGTTAGTAGGTTAGTCCCAAAAATGATATAAAAGTGTATAGTGAAGCCCATAAACATCCAAAACGGGTAATATAATAGCATGGAACAATAAAAAATTATATATACGTTGGAGACGTATCAAGCATCCCCAAGCTTAATTTCTACTCGTCCTCGAGTAGGTAAATGATAAAAATAGAATTTTTGATGTGGAATGCTACCTAGCATATTTCTTAATGTAATTTTCTTTATTATGGCATGAATGTTTAGATCCGAATGATTCAAGATAATACTTCATATTGACATAAGAATAGTAATACTTCAAGCATACTAACAGTAATCATGTCTTATCAAAATAACGTAGCCAAAGAAAGCTTATCCCTACAAAATCATATAGTTAGGCTATGCTTCATTTTCATCACACAAAATACTCCCATCATGCACAACCCCGGTTTCAGCCAAGCAATTGGTTCATACTTTTTAACGCGCTTCAGCTTTTTTAACTCTCATGCAATACATGAGCATAAGCCATGGATATAGCACTACAGGTGGAATAGAATATGATGATGGAGGTTGTGTGGAGAAGACAAAAAGGAGAAAGTCTCACATTGACGAGGCTAATCAACGGGCTATGGAGATGCCCACAATTGATGTCAACATGAGGAGTAGGGATTGCCATGCAACGGATGCACTAGAGCTATAAATGTATGAAAGCTCAATAAAAGAAACTAAGTGGGTGTGCATCCAATTTGCTTGCTCATGAAGACCTAGGGCATTTTGAGGAAGCCCATCATTAGAATACACAAGCCAAGTTCTATAATGAAAAATTCCCACTAGTATATGAAAGTGACAACATAAGAGACTCTCTATCATGAAGATCATGGTGCTACTTAAGCACAAGTGTGGAAAAAGGATAGTAACATTGTCCCTTCTCTCTTTTTCTCTCATTTTTTTATTTTTTATTTTTTTATTTTGGTGGGCTTCTTTGGCCTCTTTTTTTATTTGGGCTTCTTTGGCCTCTTTTATTTTTCATAAAGTACAAAGTCTCATCCCGACTTGTGGGGGAATCATAGTCTCCATCATCCTTTACTCACTTGGGACAATGCTCTTATAATGAACATCATCACACTTTTATTGATTTACAACTCAACAGTTACAACTAAATACTTAGAACAACATATGACTCTATGTGAATGCCTCCGGCGGTGTACCGGGATATGCAATGAATCAAGAGTGGTATGTATGAAGGAATTATGCATGGTGGCTTTGCCACGAATACGATGTCAACTACATGATCATGCAAAAGCAACATGACAATGATGGAGTGTATCATAATAAACGGAACGGTGGAAAGTTGCATGGCAATATATCTCGGAATGGCTATGGAAATGGCATAATAGGTAGATATGGTGGCTGGAAGATATAAGGAGGTTTATGTGTGATAGATCGTATCGTATCACGGGGTTTGGATGCACTGGCGAAGTTTGCACCAACTCTCAAGGTGAGAAAGGGCAATGCACGGTACCGTAGAGGCTAGCAATGATGGAAGGGTAAGGGTGCGTATAATCCATGGACTCACATTAGTCATAAAGAACTCATATACTTATTGCAAAAGTTTATTAGCCCTCGAAGCAAAGTACTACTATGCATGCTCCTAGGGAAAGGGTTGGTAGGAGTTAACCATCGCGCGATTCCGACCTCCACTCATAAGGAAGGCAATCAAAAGAGCACCCCATGCAACAAATTTGTTACACAACTTTTACCATACATGCATGCTACGGGACTTGCCAATTTTAACACAAGTATTTCTCAGTTTCATAATTACCCAACTAGCATGACTCTAACATTACCACTTTATATCTCAAAATGATTACCAAGCATCAAATTGATCATAGTGTTTAATGCACTCTATATGATAGTTTTTATTATACCCAACTTGGATGCTCATCATATTAGGACAAATTTTATAACCAAAGCAAATACCATGCTGTTCTAAAAGACTCTCAAAATAATATAAGTGAAGCAAGAGAGATCAATAATTTCTACAAAATAAAACCACCGCCGTGCTCTAAAAGATATAAGTGAAGCACATAGAGCAAAACCGTCTAGCTCACAAGATATAAGTGAAGCACATAGAGTATTCTAATAAATTCCGAATCATGTGTGTCTATACCAAAAGGTGTGTACAGAAAGGATGATTGTGGTAAACTAAAAATCAAAGACTCATATCATACAAGACGCTCCAAGCAAAACACATAACATGTGGTGAATAAAAATATAGCTCCAAGTAAAGTTACCGATAGACGAAGACGAAAGAGGAGATGCCTTCCGGGGCATCCCCAAGCTTAGGCTTTTGGTTGTCCTTGAATTATCTTGGGGTGCCATGGGCATCCCCAAGCTTAGGCTCTTGCCACTCCCTATTCCATAGTCCATAAAATCTTTACCCAAAACTTGAAAACTTCACAACATAAAACTCAACAGGAAATCTCATGAGCTCCGTTAGTGCAAGAAAGAAAAACCACCACTTAAGGTACTGTAATGAAATCATTATTTATTTATATTGGTGTTAAACCTACTGTATTCAAACTTCTCTATGGTTCATACCCCCCGATACTAGCCATAGATTCATCAAAAGAAGCAAACAACAAACGAAAAACAGAATCTGTCAAAAACAGAACAGTCTGTAGCAATCTGTAACTTTCGAATACTTCTGGAACTCTAAAAATCCTACCAAAATAGGAAGTCCTAGGTAATTTTTCTATTGATCTACTTAAAAAAGAATCAACTCAAAATCACGTTTCTGTGATTTATTAAAATTATTCTCGTGCGTGCAAAAGTTTTTGTTTTTCGGCAAGATCAAATTAACTATATCCCAAGATGATCCTATAGGTTCTACTTGGAACAAACACTAATTAAAACATAAAACCACATCTAAACAGAGGCTAGATGAATTATTTATTGAATAACATCAAGGAAAAATAGTGGATTGTCTCCCAACAAGCGCTTTTCTTTAAAGCCTTTTAGCTAGGCATTGATAATTTTAATGATGCTCACATGAAAGACAAGAATTGAAGCACAGAGAGAGCATCATGAAACACATGACAAACACATCTAAGTCTAACATACTTCCTATGCATAGGCATATTATAAGCAAACAAATTATCATGGCAGGCAAAAACTAGCACATGCAAGGAAGCGGAAAGAAATAATAGCAATCTCAACATAACGAGAGGTAATTTAGTAACATGAAAATTTCTACAACCATATTTTCCTCTCTCATAATAATTACATGTGGGATCATAACAATTCAACAAAATAGCTATCACATAAAATATTTTCAACACGATCCACATGCATGCAAAGTTGACACTCTTCCAAAATAGTGGGATTATCATTAACTAAAGTCATGACCTCTCCAAACCCACTTTTATCAAAAACTTCATAAGGTTGAACATTATCCAAATATGTGGGATCTAAAGTTGTCACTCTTCCAAACCCACTTTCAGTATATTGCAAACATTATTATCAATCTCATATTCATCATGGGGCTTAAATAAATTTTCAAGATCATAAGAAGAATCACCCCAATCATGATCATTGCAACAAGTAGTAGACATAGCAAAACTAGCACTACAAAAAAATACACTTCCGTGATGATACGTGTTTGTCACAGTAGGTCGCGTTTTCTGTCATGCATGTACATCCATGACAAATTTATGACAGAATCAAGATAGTCATACCTGTGCTGTCGTAGAAGTGTTCCATGACATTACCAAAATTATCATCACGGAAGTGTCCACTTCCATGACAATAAATCACGCGTCACAGAAGTGCTTTCGTCAAGGGTGACCGAGACGTGGCATCCACCGTAACGGAACGCCGTTAAGCTATTGGGTCCGGTTTTGGATCCGATAACCCGTTAACAGCCCGGGCCAATGGGGATTTTCCACATGTAAAATCATCATTGGCCGCAGGAAACACGTGTTGCCTCACCGTTTGGACAGATGTCATCCACTCATTGGACATGAGGCGCCTATGATAGGTCGACACATGGCACGGCCCAACAGTTGCCCATTCCGGTGAAAAAGACCGGCCCAGTAAAAATTAGCAGGCCGGCCAATATAAGGCCTACTTGTGTCAGGTCCATTTAAGCCCACGGCCCATACGAGATGTGCCGATTCGGCCCGTTAACAGACCGTTACAGATTTGACATCATTGCAGCCCATCGTTAGTTCGAGCCCGTTAACAGCCCGCTATATATTTGGGCTCAATATCGTCCTGATGAGATTTCGGCCTGTTAACAACCCATTTAATGGATGGGCCAATTTTCAGGATGTACAGCGACCCATTTAAATGTTGGGCTAATTTCCGGCCCGGTGTGTCTTTCAGCCTGTTGACGGCCCATAAATCTGATGGGCCATTTGTAGTCGGACCTGAGTTTCGGCCTTTTAGCAGCCCATTTAAGTGTTGGGCCAATTTCTGGCCCGGTGTCACTTTCAGCCTGTTGACGGCCCATAAATCAGTTGGGCCATTTGTAGTCGGACCTGAGTTTTGGCCTTTTAGCGACCCATTTAAGTGTTGGGCCAATTCCCGGTCTTGTGTGCCTTTCGGCCTGTTAACGGACCATAAATGAGTTGGGCCATTTGTAGTTGGACCTTAGTTTTGGCCTTTTAACGGCCCATGCCTGTCATGGTCCAATACCAGCCTGCTTTCTCTTTCGGCCTGCTAAAGGCCCACAACACAGTTAGGCCATTTACAATACGACCTGACTTTCAGCCTCTTAGCGGCCCATGCTCTTCATGGTCCAGTACAAGCCCGCTGTCTCTTTCGGCCTACTAAAGGCCTACAGTATAGTTGGGCCATATGTAGCCCAAACTTAGTAATGGCCTGTTAATGACCCATGAAATAAATTGGGGCCACCTGTTGCCCACTTCGATGTCGGCCTGTTAACGACCCGGGAGGTAAGAGGGCTGACCATTAATTTTCAGCCTAGTAACGGCCCATTAACTTAATGGGCCCACTAAAGTTTGTATATGTCTTTAGGCCAAATTAGATAATTTGAGCCCATTACGATGAGCAATTATGCACAGGACCAAAACCGATCAAGCAAAGGTGCGACATACAGGGAATAACGTTGCACATCCAACATATATTACAGGAAATTACATCCACTGGGCAATCAAAGATTGATGCCAGTGCAAATAAATGAGCAGAACCTAACCATCTACAACGTCACAATCTGCAACCACAGCACAAATGACGCCCATAAGCATGTGGGCAAGTTCTTGCTGCTTTGCTACACTGTCTCTGAAAACATTGATCAGTTGTTGTGTCGCACGACTCTGCACCTCTGATTGATCCACCATTTCCATCATTGCTTCAGCCATTAATTGGTTCACAAACATACATTTATTCCGTTGCATTCGAGACAGAGGATACTGAACAGATTCAGATGGCGATTTTGGCAGGCTTGCATTATTAATAGTGGAGAGTGTCTCGACCATTGCATCATAACATAAATTAGGACGGGAACCAAATAGATTAATCATGAGTTATTGCCATATTACCTGGCCTAGATTTACTGGAAAGAAACAATGGGGTTGCTTTGCTGTTTTCAGAGTTTGTCTTCTTATCTTCAGCAGCCTGCACAAAATTAACACACTAGCATTGCTATCATTGGCCAAGTCAGATAATAGGAAAGCAACATTGACACAACGAATGTTTGGGCAACTAGCCTACACCAAATTAACACAATATGGCACAACTATCATCAGCCAGGTAAGGTAGTACGAAAGCAACATTGACACAATGAATGAATGGGCAACCAGAGAAGCACTGCAATTCAGTAATGTGCGTGATATGAGATAGTACATTCATGCAGCTTAGTATGCAAGACTACCAGGCAGGTTTCCTTACAAAAATCAACGTTGGCACCTTTAACATTTTGCTACAACTAATTTTAGATCAGATAAAGGTTAGATTCACGCCGATTAACAAAATACATGTTGATGTAAAAATATAGTGATATACAACAGGTACTTACATCAGCATTGGAGCACAGAGAATTCCCGCGAGATATTTTCCTTG
Source organism: Triticum aestivum (assembly GCF_018294505.1). Taxonomy (NCBI): domain Eukaryota; kingdom Viridiplantae; phylum Streptophyta; class Magnoliopsida; order Poales; family Poaceae; genus Triticum; species Triticum aestivum. The sequence continues at coordinate 454,179,205 of NC_057795.1, read as the reverse complement.
AATACAATCCCAATGGAGGAAGTCTTCTATCGTTTAACCTTATTTTCTAAAAGAGAGATGGGTAAGAAACATGTAGAAAATATGATCAGAATGCTATAAAATTTCATGATGCGAGGATACGCAGACACTTCTTAGAATGGAGTTGACATTCTTTTGTTGGACTGGAGCGGACTAGTTCTTTGGCCACTGGAATCTGCTTATTATCAGTGGGAGTTGGGTTTCTCTGTGCTGGAGCAGTATCTATGAAAAATGGAGTTGGTTTATTTTCTCCTAGCGTTTGGATCTTTTGCAAAGACCTGGTTTGTAACCCTTCAGATTCTAACATAGCCGTCTTCCCCTTGCATGCCTTATATAGAAGAATGGTGATTCAGTTATAAAACATGCTACAACAGAGATGGAATAGGTACTGAAGAATAGAAAGGCATGACATATTGACATGTATTCCCTCCATCCGGAAATAAATGGATGGGTCTAGGCGTATTTCAGTGCTAGATTCATCCAATTTTATCCATTTCTGCGACATTTAATCCGGACGGAGGGAGTATGATGTAAGAGCTAGGGATACGACAGGACAACACAGTAAAGAAAAACACTGTAAAACCCACTGCAGAACCAAAGTATTCAAACCCACTGATATGAGATAATACACTCATGCAGCTCAGGATGCAAAACTACCAGGCAGTTTTTCTTACAAAAATCAACATTGTGGCCTTTAATCATACACTTTGCTACAACTAAATTTAGATCAGATAAAGGTTGGATTCACGCCGATTAACAAAATACATGCTGATGTAAAAATATAGTGATATACAACAGTTACTTACATCTACATTGGAGCACAGAGAATTCCTACAAGAATCTTTCCTCATAAACGATACCATTGCAGAAATTCTTCTATCTGTTAAGCTTATTTTCTAAAAGAGAGATGGGTAAGAAACATGTAGAAAATATGATCAGCATGCTATAAAATTTCATGATGCAAGGATACACACACGCTTCTTAGAATTGAGTTGACATACTTTTGCTGGACTGGAGCGGACTAGTTCTTTGGCCACTGGAATCTGCTTATTATTAGTAGGAGTTGGGTTTCTCTGTGCTGGAGCAGTATCTATAAAAACTGGAGTTGGTTTATTATCTCCTAGCGTTTGGATCTTTTGCAAAGGTCTTGTTTGTAACCCTTCAGATTCTAACATAGTCGTCTTCCCCTTGCATGCCTTGTATAGAAGATTGGTGATTTAATTATAAAACATGCGACAGCAGAGAGATGGAATAGGTACTGAAGAATAGAAAGGCATGGCATATTGACATGTATTCCCTCCATCCGGAAAAAAATGGATCGGTCTAGGCGTATTTCAGTTCTAGATACATCCTTTTTTATCCATTTCGGCAACATGTAATCCGGACGGAGGGAGTATGGTGTAAGAGGCTAGGGATACGACAAGACAACACAACAAAAAAACACTAGTTTAATGTAAACTATATGCTAGTGGAATACGTACAGAAATAACTAAGGCAACATACACATGTATGATTGGGAAAATAAGATGGCATTGCAATAGAGCACTAGAACAGCGCTTCAATGTAAAAAAAACATGGTATGGCAGACAGATGAAGTACATAGTGATGAATAACAATGCATAAGATATTCAGAAGCATGATGTCCAAATTAAGCAGATGGCATTGCGATAGAGTAGAATGACAGTACTTGAATTTGAAAACATGTTATCATGAATGGAATAGGTACTGAAAAACAGGAAGGCATGACATATTTACATGCATGATCAGCATGCTAAGCACATGGCATTGCAACAGAGTAGATACACTCCAGGACATTATATGCATGTTGTACCCATATCACAGGCCAAGTTAGAGCAAGGACCTTGTGGGGTGAATAGGATTCATCATCTTTCTGCAAGTCTTCTGAAGAACTTCCTTTACATGTTCCATCATATTGGGTATCATTGGCATCAAGTTTATTGGCCTTTACATTGCTCCGTGAGGTTCTTGTGGATATATCAGTGTGTGCAATTATATCTGACATCCATGGAAGACAACTAGTAGTTAGATTTATGTAATGAGTGCCTGTAGGAGATGACATAAATAGTAGGACTGGGGTTAACTAGCAGCAACAGGTCTCATAAACTAAAGGGAGAACACAGATGAAAGCTACAGAATATGTATCGTTTCTACTCGAGATTAACTAGATGGCACACAACAGTATTAAAGAACAACATAGGTAATACTAGAAGTGGTATAATACTATAATCACCAGCCTGTGGGATAGCATTGGCTGATGGATGATAACTATGGAACAACGTTACCTAAAGAACAAGTATCTTAGCTGAACTATGGAATAGCGTGAACTCCTGAACAAGACCCGTAAGAGATCAGCATGAATATACAGTGAAATGTGATGATCTATTTTCCATGCTTAGATGAATAACAACGCCATAAATGTTGCACACAAGTAAGATGAGGGTACAACCTATCTGGCTGCCATCCATAGGAGTGAGCATCATGTGATGACTTGTCGATGGCCCTGCAGTTGTTGTGGCTGTCCATGTCGTGCACGCGCATTCGATGCAAGGAACTGTTGAGTGAGGACTATAGCTCCCTTCTGGTGTATGCTTCCCTTGTTGGAGCAGCTGCGGTGAGTCGGAAGACGGTGTGTCTGAAGATGCAGATAACGGATAATGTTAAGAATGATATATCTCTTGGATCTGAAGAAATACACTAAGAGATCAACAGCAAGGTACGAGAGTGGTCACACATCTGTTGACTAAAGACTAAATTGGGGTCACATGATTTTATTTTATTTTGGTACTGTCTGATCTATGCTGGATGGCTTGATGGCCGTCTTGTGCCTCCCGGCTGACACTGTTCGGAATCTTCCCCGAAGAGCCAGCGACCAACGACAGAGCAGCCTGCCTCCGCCGTCCGTGGCCCCGGCCAAAACCCCGCTCCCCGCCCCACCGCGCTGCCGTGGTTGCGCCGCCCCCGGGCCAATCCACAAATACTCCCCGTCATCTAGATCCGTCGGCGGCAGTACCTTCAACCCACGCAACTCTAAAAGATAGCCATCTAAGCGCTACTTCCGCGGTGAACTTGCGGCCCTGCACCCTTACGTTAGACACCAGCCAACCGGCAGCCTAGGAGCTCCGCCGCCTCGAGGGGTGCTGCTTCCCATTGGGAATCGATTGGCCCAGAATAAAAATTTAGACAACTGACGCCTAAATAAAGTGATTTGAGATGAGGGTGCAACCTATCTGGCGACATGGTGAAGTAGGCAGGTCCAGCTGCCGAGTCGGTGAGGCCGACGCGGTTGCGGTGGTGACCGGCGCCAGGGAAAGAGCGATGTCGCGATGGTCGACAGCTACGCGAAAGCAGCGCCAGGACTCTGGACGGATCCGAAGTTGGAGGTGCTCCGACGCCATGAACAACGGCGGGGGTGAATCGGCCCCGGTACGGTTCACGTGACCGTCGTCGAGGCAACACCAGCAGCATGGAGTAAGAGGCACACGGCCCAGTGCACGACGGCAAATGGACAGCGTCTCCGGCATTAGGGAGGAGGGCAGTTGTGAAATTGGTGCGGTGGGGGGCGCCATGGAGGTAGGGCTGAGGTTTCGTGGCTCGGGAGA